>NC_053389.1:168832071-168873991 GCF_905171765.1 Bufo bufo | reverse complement strand
CCTGCACGTGGACGCTGTTTAAAATTGTGACGCTATACCATCCCTCCCCATTACAGTACAAAAATATCCTCTTATGTGTGCCAATACAAAAAATGCGGCACAAAGTATATGAACTGTGATGTCACACGCAAGAATAAAGCACGTATGCTGTCACAGAGCAAAAATATGCAAAAAGTAAAGCTTAACAAAAGAGATATTGCAAACAGCAGAAGTAACCATGAGGCTCCATTGAAACACTGAAAGAGCATTCACACGACCGTATTTTCGGTCCACATCAGATCAGCATTTTTTGCGGATCAGATGGGGACCCATTCATTACAGTGGGCCCTGTAAACAAATTAAATAAAAATAGAGCATGTCCTATTCTTATCCGTTTAGCAGACAGGAATAAGCATTTCCAACAAAGGGCAAGACGTGCTGATCCACAAATGCGGAATGCACAAGGCTGGTATTCATGTTTTGCGGATCTACAATTTGAGGTCTGCAAATGGATACGGTCGTGTGAATGCTCCCTTAGAATAGGTCATATTAAATTATCCATGTATATGTTTTTACTAGAGATGAGTGAAGTTTTCAAAAATTAGATTCGGACGCTTCCTTGAATTTTTCCAACAAATTCAATTAGAATTAATTAGTGATGAAGCGCGTTAAAAATCAGCTATTTGCCGGCTGCAGGGTGCGTGTATATGGGTGTACATCACTGTGCATTGCAGAAACATTCATAGCTAGTCCGCTGTGGTAGTGAAACAATTATTGTGCATTCGTATGACAGGCAGTTGACAGGCGTCACACTTAGAATCAGTTCACACTTAGAATCAGCCTTACATGTCAAGGACTTAACCTACAGTGGCCCAAGATTCTACTATAGGGTGAAAGAGCCCTATCTTTTTACACCGTCTGCTGATTCCATATAGATTGCTAGAGAACCAGTTCTGTTACACGCTGATACAAGTATGGCCCCCATGACAGAGTGCAGAGAGTGTCAGCAGTAAGTTTGTGTTGACGTCACTGTTTATTTTTCCAGCATTTGGTCAGTAATTGATCAGTATTGCTAAGGCCAATTGAAAACAGGAGTGGGTCCAAAACAGAGATGACTTGTGATTGGAATATTTGCATGTCTTCTGTGTTTTGTACCCACTCCTGCTTTTAGCTTCCAAATCATGAGCAAATCCTGATGCAAAATACTGACCGTGTGATAGAGACCTTATGGATGCTCCAAAGACAGAATCTGTTGTGTTTTTCATTTTTCAGTGTAAAATCTGGGTATTTTTGATATCTCTTTATATTTTTTCCAAAAAGATGTCATTTATAATGCCCATAAAATGACAACCACTGCTTACATGCCGTTTACTTATATAGAAAAATCTATCCTTGCCATTACCACACTCTTTATGTCACTTCCAGAGATTGGTCTGGTCACCACCAAGAAGTTTCCCATCCTCTATTATCTAATATTAGTTATAATAAGTTGCCTACAATGAATGATAAAGAGACACGGACACATTGTTTGCTACCTCATCTGGTGACTTTTATTTATTAAAAGGGCAGAAATTTTGAAATGGCCCTGTTGATGGAAAACCCCTAACTCACAAAGAGTCGTCCTTCAACACTCAGGAGAGGAAAAACCCCCAGTGGAGGAAACCTCTAGGGAGCCATGGCTGAAGGACTGCCCCTCCCCTGGGCAAAGGGGTAAAAAGTCAACATTTTATGTGAAGTAGCTCTGGACAATCAGGTAAATGCCATGTCCAGAATTGAGAACAGAGACCGAGCCCGGAATCTGTCTCTTGATGCAGCAGATTAAATATACATCTGACTGCGGAAAGTCCGGTAAGTGTCATATCCAGTAGCGAGAACAGAGACCAAGCCTGGAATCTGTCTCTTGATGCAGCAGATATAATATATATCTAACTGCGGAAAGTCCGGTAATTGCCATGTCCAATGGTGAGAACAGAGACCAAGCCTGGAATCTGTCTCTTGATGCAGCAGATAAAATATATATCTGACTGCGGAAAGTCCGGTAAATGCCATGTCCAGTGGTGAGAACAGAGACCAAGCCTGGAATCTGTCTCTTGATGCAGCAGATAAAATATATATCTAACTGCGGAAAGTCCGGTAAATGCCATGTTCGGTATTAAATCCAGCAATGTCCAGATGGTTTTAGTTGTCTTCCTGGCACTCCGCCCCTGGTTCTTAACCTTAGATTTTATTGGGGGTTTTCAGGGTCCTGGGTCTTTTTCCTCAGAACGATGGAGATGCCTTCTCGGGACAACTCTAATGACAAACACTGAGAATAAAAGAAAAGGGACATTTATCATGAAATGGCTTTCTTCAATATATTATCATTAAACAGCTTACTGGGTGCATGAGACCTTCATGTATAATCTACTCACCTGGAAATCTGTATAATTCATGACAGGGTAAACTGTCAAGCCGAAGAATCCCGTCCACTCACCCACCAGGCCTGTTATAGAGAAGATCTGCAGAAGAGAGAGGGATGGAATAGAAGATATTAGTGCCCAGCAGTACTCACCAGTGGTTCTGGTATGGAGTTGGATGGGAGGATCACATATCCACCAAGAGTTTCTATATCACTATTACATAGGACACATGTGGTTACTTAAGATGGCAAATAGAGACATAAACTCACCTCTTTACAGCTATCAGTGGTACATAGAAGGAAGAAGCTGCCCAAACCTACAGCAACTGGAAGGAGATGTTAAGGAGAAGTTACAGAAGTCTATTAATATTGTGTTTTCTATACTGTCATGTCTCATCTATGCTGCAATGAAGTCACTGGAAGCAGATAATCACCAGTGTATCCAGCACACAACATTAAGACGTATATTGTTATCCACTTGGAAGGTCTTAGGGAAATCAATATAGATATACTAAGGCCAAAACGCCAAAAAACTCCCGCTTAGGACAAACCAAAATGTTATTAAAATGTAACTTGTATTTCTTAATAACTTAAAATGCAAATATATCTACACAAATAATTGTACCAGCCGGCTATAAAAGGATACAGATTAGCAGTGCCACAATGGTCACCAAGGTTGATGCCAGTCTGATGTGGCACATGCAACGACTGCTGAGGGATCTCTTGTACAGGCATATAGATTGACACAGGTTGTACATGGCAAAACTGAAAAATGCCACTCCTGCGCTGATCCTGTGGACGAGGGGATTGGTCTTCAACTAGAATGTAGAGAGAGATATAAATGTCACAATGAGCTCGTTATGGAGATCTGAGAATGCAGAAGAGCAGAGTCCGCAGGTGGAGTGCAATTACACAGGGGCAGTAATACCTAAGGATAGTTACCAGGGGGTATCATGGTAATGTATGCTTCATTCGGCACTATGCCACTGAGCATCAGACACTATGGGGGAGATTTACTAATAGTGTCACAATTTACACTAAGAATACGAATTACAGTCTTGTTATTAGACAAATTTACTATTCTGGTGTATGGACCCAGATTCAGGACAGAAATGTGTCTTATACTTTATAGTTTTACAAAAAAAAATTGTCAAGATTTTGGTGCGTTTTGTCGCACATGAAGATGCATTTAGGCCACACCCCTTTCCTTTAGGCGACACTCCTCCTTATCGGAAAAGGCATAAAAAGCTTAGCAAAGTGTGTAAAACACTTGGCAAATGTGATGCCACACATGGACACCAGTTTTTTGGTGCAAAATGCACATTTTCAAATAGAAATTCCGCCCCTATGTTTTCTATGGAACAAACACTAAATGGGGCCCCAGCCCAGTATATATGTAACACCGGGCCCAAGCATTGACCCCTCTACATGTAATTGTTCTGATTCCTCTGTGTATTTATACTTTATATAAAATCTGACTAACCGAAAATGCGCCGGTCAAGGCTGTCCCAATACACGCAAGCCATCCCATGGCATAGAGGATTCTCTGGCCGATGATATGTCGCTTCTCTGATGGCTCAGAATGAATGATCATGAACCTGTATTTGATGGAAGCGATGCCAGCTCCTGAAATAGACAATACATGTTATCAGTCAGAGATTTCCATAGATCATTTCTATAAACACTTGCAATAACCTTCAGGAGTCAATGATGATTACAATCTCTAGTGATGGCCACCGCTCAGTGCTGGATAGTGATCATAGATCTGGAGTCACTGAGATCTTCATCATGTAGTCTCCCTATAGGAAGCTGCATCCACTTACCTACAATGGATATAACCATGAAGACGACTGTGAAGACCACCGATTCGGGGAACTCTTCTCCCGTGTTACTGTGAAATAAAGCAAAATATTGGAAGTTACTAGGACATGAGTCGGAAATGTCTCATCAAGAGCAGAGGAGAATTTATGCACTTTTACCTGCCCTGCTATATATCTATTACTTCCCCAGTACACCCAGTGATATGGTCCCTGCGGAGAAGCAGAGGAACTGGGTAAAACTCGTTAAGAAATGAATAATTATTACTATCATCACCACCATTATTATTATTATGACATTTATAGTGGACACATTGATGTTCTATAGACTTATAGTCATTGTGATATTTCCCACATGAACAATAAGATGGAGCTTATTAATAATCCACTAATAGTAATTCTAATGTAATAATACCCTCCCAGGAATGAAACCGCAGTAATACTAATAATTATACTACACAGTCAGGAATCTGGCCCCCGTCCCCTCTTACCTGATGTATGGATATTTTGAATGGCCTAAGATGACAGTAATGGTGGTCGTGGAACAGAGACCTAATAGCATCCATATGGACAAGAAGATAGGCAAGAATGCCAAACCCTTGATCTCCATGATGCAAAGAAAAGATTTGCTCAGCAAAAGCAAAAGCCAATCTGTCTCTCTGTGTATTCACAGTTAATTTGGCCAAGGTAAAGTCAGCCAGTGGTTTTCCTAGACTCAGAACTTGGTGATGTCACTAGCTTCTGTGATGTCATCACATATGCTTGAATCTGATTGGTCCTCAGGCTCCTCACTAGTTAATAGGCAGGACCAGCAATACTATATTGTGGCACATTATACCACCCCAACAGAGCCAAATACCACAGTCCATCACAAAATACTGCCAGAAGCACAAAATGCATCCCCAAAAACTTCCAATGGCTGGCCCTCTGGGCATCGGTCCACCAGGAAATTTCCCTGTAAGGTCTATGGTCAATCCACCCCTGACGCTCTCCTATCCAAATTACTCCTAATATAAAGCCAGAGATTGAGGTCGTAGGCATTTATTTTTACACTATATCTTGGGGGAGGGGGACAAGGGCTGGTGTTTTTTTTTTTTTTGTGCCAGAGTTGATTTTTTAATGCAAATCCGGCCCTGCCAGTGTTATGCTGCTCCTTAGTCTTCATGTTATCACTCAAGCTGGTAAGTATTACAACAGCAAAATCTCCTCAAAACCATACAATATACTGAACCAATGAGGATATGGAGTAATTTAAAACATATCTTTATTAGTTCCAAAAATAAAATAAATGAGGCTCAAACGATTAACCATAAATTTGTGATAAGGAAAAAAAAATAATTCTTACCACCTCTGGCGTGTGTTGCTGATTCTTTCTTTCCAAGTCCAAAGGGGTAGTAATTATCCTGCAAATCTTGCGTCACAAACACAGAGCACCCGCTCCGATAGGGGTGACCTCGTTCGGAATCTGTCCCTTCAGTGGCCGTATCCCTAAAAAGCCCTCACTTTATTCCCATGGGGCGGGTGCTCTGTGTTTGTGAGGCAGGGACATATAGCCCCTTCCCTACTTACACAGTGTTTTTTAAGGGTAAGATACTTATTGTCCCTATGTAACAATCACAGTATTTACGGACAGAAAGATCCAGGATGGTAAGATTTAAATTTTTTCCTTATTACCAATTTATGGTTAATCGTTTGAGCCTCATTTATTTTATTTTTGGAACTAGTAAAAGCTATGTTTTAAATTAATCCATATCCTCATTGGTTCAGTATGCTCCTTAGTCCTCCACTAAGTTTTGAACTCATTTGAGTGGAGCAGAATCATTGACCACCCGCCTGTTTTACATGATATTTTTTCACACTTGAAAGTATATCAAAAGAGAGTGCGGGACATAAGATGTTCAGTAGAAGAATGGTTTCCGGATCAGGATGGAGCCGGCAAATGTCATTTCATATGGAGGTAGGGCCAGATTAAGGGTTCCAGAAGTACGGAGTACTCCATTTATTTGGGGCCCACTAAAGCAAAGCTTTCCTCCACCACACACTGGGGGACATATGGACTTATACACTGCTTTAAAATAATTCAGGAGGATTTGTTAGTGCAATAGGCTGGAGCATTTTCCTATAGTGTGCAAGCACGACCACCACTGCTAGATTGCAGGGTGGTTGTAACCACTGGATTCGAGTAGTGTATAATGTGAAGAAAAAATGAATCCGGCCAGCAAAGGAGGGAATATGGACAATCACAATACATTAGTAAGTGCCTTGTAGTAACTTTCTCTACATGATAAATGCTATTTGCTCTCAGAGGAATTCCTGACCATTTCAAGTCTTTGCTGCAAATAGTTTCAATCATAGAATGCATACTGGGGGTTGTCTCTCGGACAGACACCATTTTGTAAGTGACAAGCAAGTGTCAATTATATTCCACAACAGTCCCCCCTTGGATTCTTGATTGTAGAACTTTCCCTGCCTAGTGAACCCTTGGGAATACCATTCGCAATCCTCTTCACCCACAGTGGCGACAACCTACCCCTTTTGGTCAGACTCCCGGTTAATCGGACTTATGATAGTACCCTGGGATTCATCTTTCCCTATCTCGGTACGACATCGTAATTGGTGGGGGAACTGTGTTGAATTTTCTGGTTTCCATTTCTTCTTCACCATATAGCAGCATGATAGGCTGTTCAGTAGTTGAGGTCACAATATTTTCACATATTTTTCGGACACAGGGTACAATGCAACATAACACTACTGACATTAATACTAGCATCAAGACTATCACCATACCTATCTGGGTGAGGAAGGATTTCCAGTTTTTGAACCTTCCAAAGTACTCATCCCATGGGTCTGTTATCCCTGAGTTGCGTTTTAATTCCTCTGAGAGGTTATTGCTTCAGTTACCTTCCCTTTGGGGCCAGTGTTATCTGGGATGTAGGTGCAGCAAGTTTCCCCAATCATTTTACAAACTCCCCCAGTCTCAGCTAGGATCATATCAAGGGCCATCCTGTTCTGAAAGGCCACATCTGAAGTAGCCTCTAACTGTTCTGCAATTCCTTTTAGGGCATCACAGGTGTAGTTTACAAATCTTTGCTGATTATAATATATGTAGTTTATCCAGTTGACGTTCTTGTGGATTGTCACTATTGGGAGTAGGGATTCAAATCCAGCTGCCACCTGATCTCTGGCCTTAAACTCGTTAGGGACCCCCCTTGGGACTCTATTGCGTCTATACACATGTGGGTCAAAGCTCCCCTGTGGGGAGGCCTCCCTTTTTGACCTCCCTAAATAGGTTTTTTGAGTATACCCTCTAACGGTGGGGTCATCATCTAGTATGTGAAGGGGCATTATGGCTTTTGCTAGGGCGCATTCACTAGACCAATTGCCTTCAAACCTAGTTCTTATTTTTCCGTCTCCACAGATCCAATAGATGTCCCCCAAAGATACCCTCTGATTATGTGTTTCAGTGGACAGGTTGCTGTAGGATAAGCAGTACCCCTTTGTGAAGTTGCCCGAGAATTTCTGACTGCCACGGTTAAAGTAACAGGTGTAGTTACCGGGATATATGGTTATGCCTTCACCTGGTTTGGGGTTTTTTACTACCAGGGGGTATTTTCTCTTCCACTTTTCACAGGCAGAGTCATTCACACTAGTGTTGGTGTATAGGCTGAGGAAGCAGCTTTCAGTCTCAGGAGGCAGATGCAAGGGCACTGTGCCTAGGTGTGGGCGTGCCCCCCCCCCGCGCATATGTAACAGTTCGTCTTAGGGTCCATTCACACGTCCGTTTTTTCTTTCCTGATCTGTTCCGTTTTTTGCGGAACAGATCTGGACCAGATCTGGACCCATTCATTTTCAATGGGTCCTGGAAAAAATCGGACAGCACAATGTGTGCTGTCCGTTTCCGTTGTTCCGTTCCGCATGTCCGTTTAAATATAAAACATGTCCTATTCTTTTCCGCAAAATTCGGATCCTGGTACAATTCAAAGTCAATGGATCCGCAAAAAACGGAAGACATTCGGATGTCATTACGTATGTCATCCGTTTTATGCGGATTCCGTTCCTGGAAATTACATTTAAATTTAAATTTATTTTTTTCAAAGAAATCCAAACAAATTTATTTGCTTATTGAAATTTATACATGTTTCCGTTTTTTGCGGATCCGCAAAAAACGGATGACATACGGAAACATTTTCAGGAACAACGGATCCGCAAAAAACGGACCGAAAATCGGGATATAGAAAAATACTGACGTGTGAATGTAGCCTTAGGCTCCATTCACATGTCCGTGGTGTGTTGCGGACCCGCAAATTGCGGATCCGCAACACACCCGCCCGGCACCCCTATAGAAATGCCTATTCTTGTCCGCAAGCTGTGGACAAGAATAGGACATGTTCTAGCTTTTGCGGAGCTGCGGACCCGAAGATCGGGGACGTGCTCCGCAAATGCGGATGCGGACAGCACACTGTGTGCTGTCCGCATCCATTCCGTCATCATAGAAAATTAATAGGTCCGCACCCGTTCCGCAAAATTGCGGAACGGATGCGGACCCATTTGCGGACGTGTGAATGGAGCCTTATTGTGTGTGTCAGCATTGTATTTCATCCATTCTAACCACAGGTTAGTGTCAGAAAATCCTGTCTTGGCGGCCATAGTATCTTCAAAGGTGGGGTCTGCTATGACTGTCATCTGCCTAAGGGAGGTAGTGTAAGGTTTGGATGGACCCTTCTCTATCTTTGTGAGAAAATGTAGGTCTTTGAGGTGGAACATACCCATGTCCCCAGCAGTTGCCCCCATCCAGGTGCCTATAAGGTATGTCCCTGCGTCATTGGGGCTGGGGTTTTCTATTTTGAGGGTAAGTGGCATGTTGGAGCCTGTTTGTCCACTTGGGTGGCATCTTCCACTCTTAAACAGCGTCATGCGGGTAAGCAAGGATTTACCCATTTTGTCTTTTTTGTCTCGGGCACTCTGAGGTCTGTATCCCCATGGGTCACCCGTGTTCCACCTAACTGCTCCCCATAAGTTACACTGTTCCCCATACTAGTTATCAGTGACACAGATGTATGTGGATCTATGGCTGCCCGTTTGGTACATGCTACATTGCCATACTGGCATTGGGCACAATACTAGACTGCAGTAATCGAATTTGAAGGTAGCCACGTGAGTGCTGGAGGAATTAAACCAGAAATTGGTCAATATGTAGCCATCCTTCTCTTTTTGTTGGGTGATGGCCACTTGTCCTCCTGTCTTTGGAAGATTCTGTGTATATGTGACCGTGTAGGTGTAGACAAAAAGTAGCAGAGCGATAACTTGCAACAGGCATCATGCAGATTCAGCAGTGGTTCCCTTGATATCTGGAGCTGGCACTCGTATTCTTTTGCAATGTGATGCGTGGATCCAGTTAGATCTCCCCTCGAGTTTTACAGAAGCTGGGGTGGTCAGCAGCACCTTGTAAGGTCCCTCGTATCGTGGTTCGAGGGGGCTTCTGATATGCTTTTTGACCACCACCCACTCTCCAGGTTTCAGAGTGTGGCTTCCTTCTAGGGAGTTAGGATCTGCAATGGAAGAGAAAACTTGTGCATGTATGTTAGACAATTGTTTACTCAGAGCTATCAAATATTTGGCAACAGATTCATAATGCATTTGCAACTGTTGCGGGAAATACTGTCCCATCCTTGGCCCTGTCCCAAATAGGATCTTGTATGGTGTCAGTTTGTGTGGAGGCCTTGATGTGTGCCTAACTTAAAAGAGTGCTATAGGCAAGCACTGAACCCAATTGAGCCCTGTCTCCCTGGTCATCTTCAACATTTTTGACTTCAACACCCCGTTCAATCTTTCAACTTTGCGGGCTGCTTTGGGGCCTGTAGGGGGTGTGATACGCCAGGTGCGACCCTACCATTTCCCAGACTTCTTGGGCTAATCTGGCAGTGAATGCTGTGCCCTGAACACTATCAATGACCTCAGGTACTCCGAACCTACAGACAAGCTCCTGCATCAGTTTTTTAGCAGTAGTAGTTGCTGTCTGATTTTAGACGGGGTAGGCTTCTGGCCACCCAGAAAACAAGTCTATCACTACCAGCACATATTGAAACGCTTGGCACATTGGCATATGGATATGGTCGATTTGTATCCTCTGAAAGAGATATAAGGCCTTTGGGAGACATTTCCAGGGCGTGGGCTCGGTTCTACCTGGATTACACTCTGCGCAGATGGGGCACGCTTAAGTATGTCTCACCAGGACGGGGGTGATCCCTGGGGCCACCCATATTTTATCAATTAGCTCTTTCATGATGGTTTTGGATTGGTGGGTGGGTCCTTGAGCTATTGGGGCTATTAGGGTATAGAGAGTTCTGGGTAGGCATACTCTCTTTCCCTGAGTCCGGATTAGTCTTCGAGGGCTGACTCTTTCAACCAGGTTTCCTTTTCCCTGGGAGTGGCCTGTTTCTGCATTTGTTTCAGTAGGTCCCATGTGACTTCCTCTTGCTCCAGATCTTCTTGTACTGTCAGGATCTGTTCTGTCTGGGATCCTTCCTCTTCCATTGCTGCTCTCTTCGCGGTTTGATCAGCTAGGGCATTTCCTCTGGCCTCAGGTATGTGTATGGGCCTTTACCTTGATCACTGCCACTTGAGTGGGCAGGAGTACTGCTGCCATTAGAGCCGCTACTGCTGAGGCATTTTTGATTGGGGTTCCTGCGGCTGTGATCTAATCCCATGCCTTCCATATTAGTCCAAAGTCATGAACCACTCCAAAGGCATATCTGGAATCCATGTAGATATTAGCGGTGGAATCTTTTGCCATAAGGGAAGGCTTCAGTGAGGTCAATGAGTTCAGCCTCCTGTGCTGACTGGTCTGGGCGCAATTGTTTTGCACACAGCACTTCATGCTCACTAGTGACTACCATGCCTGTATGGGATTTCCCTTTGTCATCGGCGTACCTTGAGCCGTCCACAAAGAAGGGTTTGTCAGAGGAGTGTCTTGGACCGATGGTGGTGTCCCTACTTCAGCTTCCATCATTGTGATGCAATCATGATCCTGTTCCTGGCAAAGAGAGTCATTTGAGGTCCAAAGTTCTTCCTCCTGAAGATCTTCTTCAGCATGCAGATCAATAAAATCTTCAGAAGCATCTCCTGAATCTCTAGTATACTCCCCCCTTGGAAGAGGAAGGAGTGTAGCAGGGTTAAGGATGTGACATTTCTGAATGGTGACATTATCTGGCAGGAACAGACTACACTGCAGCCGGAGGTGGCGTTGTGCAGTGAGGTGTTTGGGTTGTGTCTGGTGGAGGATGGCAGAGATGTCATGCGGAGCCAAAATAGTGAGGGGGTGCCCAAGCACAACGTCAGATCTGACATCCAGAAGAGAGCTGGCAGCATGGACAGCTCTGACACCGGAAGCGGCAACTCTGGCTACAAGGTCAAGGCGCTTAGAGTAGTAGTCCAGCAGTCTGTTGCGTCCACCATGAGTTTGGGTAAGAACTCCAGTAGCGTGACCTTGATGTTCCATGACATACAGCCTGAAGGGAAAGCTGTAGTTAGGAATCCCAAGGGCCGGAGCGGTTGCAATTGCTGTCTTCAACTTGTCAAAGGACTCATTTGTCTCCCATGTTAACTGGAACGGAGAGGTTGCATTCCGGGGAATACAGTAATATAGGAGCTGCATCAGTACTGAGGCATTGGGGAACCCGGGTCGGCAGTTTACTACCTTGGGCAATACAGTGTCCAAGAAAGACTACCTTGAGTAAACACAATTGGAGTTTGGTTTGAGATACTTTGCAGCCAGATTCGGCCAGGAACTGTAGGAGATAGATTGAGCAGGACAGATATTCCTGAAAGCTTGAAGCACAAAGGAGGATGTCATCCACATATTGTAGGAATTCAACCTCCGGGTTGTCTGCCTGCCTCCTCTCCTTCTACTATCCGGACAGATGCCTCTGGCTGTACCGCGATGTAGACTAATGAGGTAGGCTTCCTTGTAACTCGGTAGTTTATACACAGGTGCTCAAGGTCATAACGACATCAGAACAACGCAACACATAAAACACAGTGTATCAAAATCTCATCAATTACTGTGGGGTTCTTACTTGCGTGCCCTCAAAGGCGCCCCAACTGCTACCGCACCCCTTCCTCAGACAGATGACAAGAGGCTACACCAGGGGACACAGTATAGGCAAGATTACACTGTTTTCTTACCTCATATCACGTGTAGCGATCCCGGTGTCCGGTGGTGCGCCCCTACTATGTCTGATCTCCGGGGGTACTTAGATCAGGGTGGTCCAACCTTCGAGCCCCACACGCCGGGCGGCAAAATGTTTTGGTTCTGATCAATGATCAGGTCGGTTGATACACTGCTCCAAATTAGATAAATAGATACGTGCATGCACGGCGAGAGAAATAACACTGACACTCTAGATAAGGTCAAAGCATAAGGCCCCTTTCACACGGGCGAGTATTCCACGCGGATGTGATGCGTGAGTTGAACGCATTGCACCCGCACTGAATACCGACCCATTCATTTCTATGGGGCTGTTCACATGAGCGGTGATTTTCATGCATCACTTGTGCGTTGCGTGAAAATCGCAGCATGCTCTATATTCTGCGTTTTTCACGCAACACAAGCCCCATAGAAGTGAATGGGGTTGTGTGAAAATCGCAAGCATCCGCAAGCAAATGCAGATGTGGTGCGATTTTCACGCACGGTTGCTAGGAGACGATCGGGATGGAGACCCGATCATTATTATTTCCCCTTATAACATGGTTATAAGGGAAAATAATAGCATTCTGAATACAGAATGCAAAGTAAAATAGCGCTGGAGGGGTTAAAAATAAATAAATAATAATTTAACTCACCTTAGTCCACTTGATAGCGCAGCCCGGCATCTCCTTCTGTATTCATTCTTCAGGACCTGGGTAAAGGACCTGTGGTGACGTCACTCCGGTCGTCACATGGTCCATCACCATGGTAAAAGATCATGTGATGGATCATGTGATGACCGGAGTGACGTCACCACAGGTCCTTTACCCAGGTCCTGAAGAAAGAATACAGAAGGAGATGCCGGGCTGCGCTATCAAGTGGACTAAGGTGAGTTAAATTTTTATTTTTTATTTTTAACTCCTCCAGCGCTATTTTACTTTGCATTCTGTGTTCAGAATGCTATTATTTTCCCTTATAACCATGTTATAAGGGGAAATAATACAATCTACAGAACACCGATCCCAAACCCGAACTTCTGTGAAGAAGTTCGGGTTTGGGTACCAAACATGCGTGATTTTTCTCACGCGAGTGCAAAACGCATTACAATGTTTTGCACTCGCGCGGAAAAATCGCGGGTGTTCCCGCAACGCACCCGCACATTTTCCCGCAACGCCCGTGTGAACCCAGCCTAAATCTAATTTATTAGGTGGGGGCTTCACATTATATACCCTTCATATTAGTGGGAGGAGTGGGCTCACATGATTGGTCTTTTAGCAAGAAGGAATGTAAATAGGAAATAAGTTTAAAGGGAACCTGTCACCAGGATTTTGTGCATAGAGCTGGGGACATGGGCTGCTAGATGGCCACTAGCACATCTGCAATACCCAGTCCCCACAGCTCTCTGCTCTTTTATTGTGTTAAAAAACCTTTTTGATCAATATGCAAATGACCTGATAGGAGTCCTGTGTCCTGAGATGAGTCAAGCGGAAAGGAGCCCAGCCCCGCCCCGCGTCCTCCGAATCTCCTCCTTGCTGGCTGACGTCACAGAGCTGGAGCGCCGAAATCTCGCAATGCGTGAGCTAGCGCATGCGTAGTTCGTTCCCTGTGCTGATGCCACCACAGGGAATGAACATGATGCCGACACTGCGCATGCGCTAGCTCGCGCATCGCGAGATTTCGGCGCTCCAGCTCTGTGACGTCAGCCAGCAAGGAGGAGATTCGGAGGACGCGGGGCGGTGCTGGGCTCCTTTCCGCTTGACTCATCTCCGGACACAGGACTCATATCAGGTCATTTGCATATTGATCAAAAAGGTTTTTTAACACAATAAAAGAGCAGAGAGCTGTGGGGACTGGGTATTGCAGATGTGCTAGCGGCCATCTAGCAGCCCATGTCCCCAGCTCTATGCACAAAATCCTGGTGACAGGTTTCCTTTAAGGCCTCTTTCACACTACCGTTTTTTTTTCCGTTTTGCGGGCCGTTTTTTACGTTCCGTATAAGGTCCTTATACGGAACCATTCATTTCAATGGGTCCGCAAAAAAAACGGAATGTACTCCGTATGCATTCCGTTTCAGTGTTTCCGTATCTCCGTTCCGTGCAAAGATAGAACATGTCCTATATTTGTCCGCAAATCATGTTCCGTGGCTCTATTAAAGTCAATGGTCCGCAAAAAAAACTGAATGCATATGGAAATGCATCCGTATGTCTTCCGTATCCGTTCCGTTTTTTGCGGAACCATCTATTGTAAATGTTATGCCCAGCCTAATTTGCTCTATGTAATTACTGTATACTGTATATGCCATACGGAAAAACGAAACAGAAAAACTGAACTGAAACGGAAACACAACGGAAACAATAAACGGAACAACGGATCCGTGAAAAACGGACCGCAAATAGCCATACGGTAGTGTGAAAGAAGCCTAAGGCATATGTATGATAGAATTCCTGACAGTTTCAAGTCTTTGCTGCAAATAGTTTCAATCATAGAATGCATACTGGGGGTTGTCTCTCGGACAGACACCATTTTGTAAGTGACAAGCAAGTGTCCATTATATTCCATAACACGTTTACTTCATATGGAAGAGGGGAATAAGCTGCTCCCAGACATGCCAAACATTTGTTTGCCCAAATACCTGTCACTAAGGGCTCATGCACACGACCGCCTGCCAGCCATGCCTGTGCTGCAGACGGCACCATGTGCCCGCCATCTGCGGATGCGCACCTATTCACTTTTTTGCAGTGTAGAGGCGCGGACAGAAAACCTACGGAAGCACTGCACAGTGTTTCCGTGGGCTTCTGATCCATGCCTCCATCCTGCATCTCACTGTATCTTCACACGGCCGGTGCCCATATATTGTGGACCCACTACTGTATTTGTGGGCCACAATATGGGCAAGGTCGTGTGCATGAGCCCAAGGATGTGTTTATGCAGAGGTGCACATAGACTAACAGCCAGACGTATGCCAAAACTGTACTGTTGGCATACACTTGGTAGGTATGCATTTGTATACCTTTTTTATACTTCCGTTTAAATCCTCCAAAAAATAAGAAACTATGCCCGCTATCTCTATATTCACAGTCATACATGGAAAGCTGTCAATCACTGAGTAGGACTCCCAATCAGACTCCTAAGCAGATCAGACACCAGGTTCAATGTGACATGTCACCTTTAAAGGGAATCTGTCACCAGTTTTATGCTGCCCTACGTCCTAACAGCTCCAGCGCATGCCAATAAGTCCTCATATTCATCAGCGGCAGAAGAGAACCAGGAGCTCAAGAATACGAGGACTCATCGGCATACACTGGGGCTGTTCAATACAAGGTTTTAGCAACCCAGCTGGGCGTTTTGCTAAGAAAATCTGTCACTAGTTTAGGCTGCCCCTGGTTAGGCCACCATAAAACTGCTGACAGATTCCCTTTAAGACATCCCTTGGAACGTTCATAAAGAATCTGACAGAAAATCCTCTGAATGAAATGGGATGGTAGAGCCCCACAGAAGTCCATGGGTACTGTACTGCAACTCTATACAATATAATGCACATGTCTATAACTTATTGTTTTTATGTGTTGGAATTACAATAATTTTTATTGCTCACATCAATTTGAACTAAGACTAATGAAACCTCTATTACAAATATATGACGGGGTAGCCATCCACAGCTAGTATTATAAACAGGTCTCCTCCATATGGAGGAGAGCGAATTACTATAAATCTAATAGTATAGAGCCTGATTTTACTGCCTGATACAATGAGATATAGGGAGATGACAAGCTCTTTTAATAAAGAAAGTGCCTATTTTCCTGGGTATTTGGAAGACAACGGATTATGATTGCATTCCTCGAATATCAGGGTTAGGCTAAGTTCACATACAGTGCATTTGGAAATTTTTCAGAGTAGACCCTTTGTTATGTTGCCGCCTTTGCTAAAATGTAAAAAAATAAATAAAAATAAATCACATTATCCCCCATCAGTCTGCACTCAGTCCACCTGAATGAGAAAGTGAAAACTGAATTTTAGAAATGTTAGCAAATTTATTAAAAAGGAAAAAACGAATTTTTGCCCGTACATAAGTGTTCAGACCCTTTGCTATGACACTTGAAATTTAGCCCTGGGGGCATCCCATTTCTCTTGATCATCTTTGAGATATTTCTACATCTTCATTGCAGTCCACCTGTGGTAAATTCAGTTGACTGGACATGATTTGGAAAGACATAAGGTTTCGCAGCTGACCGCATATCAGAGCCCAAACCAAGCCATAAGGCGGAAAGAAATGCCTGTAGAGCCCAGAGACAGGATTGTGTGGAGGCACAGATCTGGAGAAGGGTACAAAAAAAAGTTCCCAAGAGCACAGTAACCTCCATAATGCTTTAACGGAAGAAGTTTGGAACAACCAGGACTCTTCCTAGAGCTGGCCGCCTCAGGACGGCAATACAATTGAATCTATGCACTGGAAAAGCTGAAGGACCTGTGTTGACATCACAGGTCATGTGACCAGTAAAACAGGCAGTGGTTGAGAAGGACTTGCGATGATGTCACCATCATGTGACCAGGGCAGGAAAGGACGGCAGTAAAGAGGAGAAGTCCTGGGAGAAGAAGCTGTGGTTATGTCTGCTACATGAGGAGAGGTAAGTGAAGGGAGAGGCAGAGCAATGCTGGGAGTTTTGGTTATTTAACTGGGACTGTATGTTAGGGCTGAAGGGAGGGATGTTATTTACATGGAACTGTGTGTTGGAGGTGGCTGGGGAGGGGGTCATGTTATTTACATGGGACTGTATGGGGGAGGGAGTGATGTTATTTACATGGGACTGAATGTTGGATGGGGCTGGGGCAGGGTGATGTTATTTACATGGGACTGAATGTTGGATGGGGCTGGGGCAGGGTGATGTTATTTACATGGGGCTCTATGGCGGAGGGAGGGAGGGAAATAATGTCATTTACATGGGACTATATATTGGAGGGGCTGAAGGGAAGGAAATTATGTTATTTACATGATACTATATTTTAGAAGGGGCAGGTGAGATGGAGTGATGTTATTTACATTGGACTGAATGGTGGAGGGAGTAATATAACTGCAGGGTGACCATTATAACATTAGGGGGCAGTATAAATACTGGGGGCACTGTAGGGGTATTACAAATCCAGGGGACATTAGGCATCTTATTACTACTGGGGGCTCTATAGGAGGGAATATAGATCTGCTTTATTTCTACTAAGAGCACTATGGGGGCCTTATTACTACTGAGAGGTCTGTAAGGGTATTAATATTGGGGGGCTCTTCTATTAATTTGGGGCATTCTTGGGGAGCATTATCACTGTTGGGGGCACTGTAGGGGCAGTATTACTAATGAGGACATTCTAGAAGGGAATTATTATTGGTTACTATGAGGAGCACTATTACTATGGGGAGCACTAATGTTTCTTCGGGATAGTATTTGGGGGTATTGGGGAGCACAGCAAGCAGAAGGATAAAACTGTGGGGACTCCAGGTTGGGAGATGATGATAGAAATGTGAGGAAGCTAAGATGTCTGTGTGTCACACTCTGCAGAGACAAGAAGGCTGAGAGATGTCAGGACCGAATGGAGAAGATGACAGAGAAGATCTACATCAGAGGACACGTCACCTGGGAGTCTCTGGATGTGAGAGGTATGTGCTGCTGTATAGCAAGTACAGCAAATTGCGGTTTGCGGGGGGAGGGTCGATTTAGGGAACTGGGCCATATTCATTGGGGCTTGGGCCCCGGATCTTTTGAGACCTGTGGGAATTTGCTCTGGTAGACAGGCTTGCGGATGCAGTATAGAGGCAACGACAACGTCTTTAACCTAATCAGTGTTTATTCACACATAAGGATAAGCAAAACAAAAATTCAGTTTCAAGGAAAACAGTCACCTTGAGTCTGGTGTTTGTTCACACCATGCAGCAATGCAGAAGTCCTTGGACATAGCAGAAACCACCTGCTCTCACGCCAACAAGGTAGCAGGCCTTTACCCAGGCCCAAACTCCCAGGTCCCAACACAGAGACTGACAGAGTGTCGGGATTCGAACCCGTGACCAGCCACATCCCAGGCGGTAGCCCTGCTTACTAGGCTACCGTCCTCTCTGGACATTCCTCCCTGAAGCCTATTAGTTAACCTCAGTCTTGCCAAGCCTTGCTCATCACCCTTGATTCCCCACACCTGGTACTTCCCTATATAAGTCCAGCCCCTTGCACTCCAGTTTGCTGATTATTGAGCTCCTGAGCCTTGATCAAGCTTCTCCTCATCTGCTGCTCTTGCTACTACTGGAAGTCCACTGCTGACCAGGAATTGCCTACCGACTACTCTTCTGCTTTGCCCACGCTTACTGCCGCCTGCCCTGACCCACCGCCTGCCTGCCGACTATTCTTCTGCTTTGTCCCTACCTACTGAACTGCTTCCACCGTTGCCATCCGGATTGTCTGACCACGCTTACTGCCGCCTGCCCTGACCCACCGCCTGCCTACCGACTACGCCTCTGCCAGACTTCCTGCACCTACTACCTGCCTGCGGTCCTTGCCACTGGGCTCCACTCCTACCTCCAGCAAGCGGTCCTCTGACTCAGGTGAGCCTGTAGGACTGTTACAGAATAATCAGCCACACTATGGAGTCCGCAATGGCCACTCTGCGTAAGCAGGTCTCCGAACTTCAAGAATTTGGTACTACATATCAGGAGAAATTTGCCCAGCTCCAAGGCGTAGTCCAAAGCCAGCAAAGGGAGATTATTGAACTACAGATGCAACACCTGGACGTCCGCGGCGCGGCCGCAGACACCCGCATGCCACTCCCATCAAGATTCTGCGACGACAGACGCCAGTATCGGGGGTTTCTAAACCAATGCCGCATCTATTTTCAGATGTACCCGGCCCCCTTCACCACCGAGAAAAAGAAGGTGCTATTCATGGTCAATCTCCTGACGGAAGAAGCATTAGCATGGGCATCACCTTACGTGGAGACTAACAGTCAGCTCCTGGACAACCTAAACAACTTCATCACCACCATGAGCCAAGTCTTCGACGACCCCAACCGCTGTGCGACAGCTGAGGCGCGACTACATGGTCTGTGGCAAGGGAGACGCTCCGTCGCCGAATACACCGCCGAGTTTCGCCGTTGGGTCACGGACACCACCTGGAACCCAGCGGCACAGAGGAGCCAATTCCGGCGAGGCCTGTCAGAATTAATAAAGGACGAACTCGCCAGAGTTGAGGCCCCGGACGATCTGGATGACATCATTCAGTTATGCATCCGGATAGATCAAAGACTCTCCGAGAGGAAGAAAGAAAGACTCTGGTCCTCGGACCACAGACTCACTTACTCCTTCTCTTCCACCGCCCAGCGCGACCCCCAATCAGCAACTGAACCTATGCAGGTCGACGCTCTACGTAGGTCTCTATCCATAGCTGAGAAGGAGAGACGGCTGGCCGAAAACCTCTGCCTCTACTGTGGGGAGCCGGGTCATTTTGCCATCAAATGTCCTCATAAGATCCGAAAGACTATTGCCGTCACGGAACTAAAGGAGCAACCACAGACTCCAACCCCGCCAGCAGCCCCGGAAAATAACAACACGGCGGCTCATGGATCCCACTTCATCGTTCCCATCCTCATCGACATTGAGGGGCGACAACTCCCCTGTTCAGCGATGTTAGACTCCGGGGCGGGAGGCAACTTCATGGACCTAACCTTCGCCCGCGAAAAGAACATTCCACTGACAATCAAGGCAGCCCCCGTTGACCTGGAAACCGTCGACGGATCCCCACTCTCCTCGGGGCCGGCCACTCACGAGACCACCGAACTACAACTCCTCATAGAACCCGATCACCGCGAAAAAATCCACTTCTCGCTGATCGCTTCCCCGAAGTTCCTGTGATCTTGGGCATCCCATGGTTGGCCACCCACAACCCCTCGGTGGACTGGGAAACCCGCTGCATACGATTCCCGTCCAAGTTCTGCTCGCTAAATTGCTCCCACAAACCCGTCCTTCCACCCGAAGACACCACTATCTCAAAACTATCCGTCAAGGATCTGCTACCCCCTCAATACAGCGAGTTCCAGGATGTCTGCGACAAGAAAAACGCAGACAAGCTGCCACTACACCGACTGCCCTATAGAACTGTTGCCCGGGGCCGAAATACCCTTTGGCAGTATCTACCCCCTCTCAGAGCCTGAACTCAAGGCTCTGAAAGAGTACCTGGACGAGGACCTTAGGAAGGGGTTCATCCGGCCCTCTACCTCCCCAGCGGGAGCCCCCTTTTTCTTCGTAGAGAAAAAAGACTCCTCCCTGCGTCCCTGCATAGACTACAGAAAGCTTAACAACATAACCGTAAAAAAACGGTACCCGCTCCCACTAATTTCAGAACTCCTCGAGAGACTCCGGGCAGCAAAGATCTTCACTAATCTCGACCTTCGAGGGGCCTACAACCTCGTCCGAATCCGCCCTGGGGACGAATGGAAGACCGCCTTCCGGACACGTTATGGTCATTTCGAGTACCTGGTCATGCCTTTCGGACTCTGCAATGCTCCCGCCACCTTCCAGCACTTCATTAACGACGTCCTCAGGGACATGCTGGATCTGTTTGTAGTCGTTTACCTGGACGACATCTTGATCTTCTCTGAAGACCTCGAGCAGCACCGCGAACACGTCCGCAGGGTACTGCAGAGACTCCAACAGAACTTGTGGCGAAACCAACCTCGCCACTGGGTTTTGGAGAGGCCTGTTTATCAGCCTCTTGCCTCAGGATTATGGCCCATACTAACTTTTAAACCCCTGAACCTATTCAAGTGAATTTTGGATAGGTTTGTCCCCATGTTATACTGTTTAAATTGATGTAAGTTATATGTATGTACAATGTAAACTCACAAAGTTGTAACAATTTATAATAAGTGTAACTTGTCAGCTTGGGAGGAATATGCTGGGTGTGTTTCTATTGTGCCATTGTCCCATTGTGTGTTTAAATGGTGATGTCTGTCCTGTTATATCCACATGTGTATTGGTGATTTCTCTTTGTCTTGAGAGATAATTGGATTACGCCTCGGGTGTCTCCAGGGCAGAGAGGAGGAAACCATGATGCATTGTGGGGATGTATTGTCTCTGTGTATCCTACAGTGCTGCATATCTGTCCTATGTCACAGTCTTCATTCTGGTCCCCTAGGGGCGTGTACACCAGATGGGCTTGGTTGTTTTATACCTCCCTGTGGGCGGACCTGTATTTGCAAACAACTGTAATAAAAACCAGGCTGGGTGTGCCAGCACCTCAGACCACTGCTTGACCCTCAACACGGAGCCTTGTCTCGTTATTGGGGGGATCCGCTGTATGCTGTTAGAGACTGATTGCCAGGAGTGTAAGCTGATTCCTGTTCGTTTGCTAGCAGCTATTCGTGAGGTTCCAGTTTGGAGTGCTACTTTGTATCCAGTTCGGGAGTTTGGTGTTCTGCAGTAGCTGTGCCTGTCTCTCAGAAAGGGTACATCGCCTAAACAGATTTTAACCCCTTGTCTGCTGAAATGTGCCGTTACATTGGTGGCAAGCAGCGGGATCGTTCCTACAACCAGAAGGACAGCTACAGGAGACACAATTTCTTTGGATTTTACAACTTAAGGGCAACGCATGTCTCAGTACAGCGACCCTAAAAGCACCAGGATGGAACCAGCAGTGGAGTACAGATACTCTGTGGAGGAATTTGACCGTATGATGTGGTTGCGGCTGAACTTCTTCGGACCCAATCCAGCTGAGAAATACGTGAAGTTCGTGAGGAGTCTAGTGTTCAAGACCCTACTATACCGGGCAGAAGGTGACGGTCAGCTGCCACGTTGGGTGGACCTCCATCGGAAGTTACAGTTGCGGGACAGAGGGAGCTCAGTCTCCTCTCCCCAGCGGCAGAGTGTCCAGCAGGGAATTGGGAGCCCAGTCTCCATTCCCCAGCGGCAGTGTGAAGTGCAGGGAGAGGAGAGCAGCGTCCTCCCTCCCCAGCGGCAGGCTGAGTTACAGGGGGCAGAGGTAGTTGTTCCTGCCCCCCAGCAGCAGAGTGATATGCCGGGAAGGCAGTGTGAAATGAAGGGAGAGGAGAGCAGCGTCCTCCCTCCCCAGCGGCAGGCTGAGTTACAGGGGGCAGAGGTAGTTGTTCCTGCCACCCAGCAGCAGAGTGATTTTTTGGGAACTGGGAGCCCAGTCTCCATTCCCCAGCGGCAGAGTGTCCAGCAGGGAATAGAGAGCCCAGTCTCCTTTCCCCAGCAGCAGGACACTGTATTGGGAGCGGAGACGGTCGGTCGCCCTCCCCAGCGGCTGGAAGTATGTATGGGAGAGGAGCTCGTTACCCCCTCTCCCCAGCAGCAGCTTAACGCACCAGGGGGAGACAGTAAGCCCCACAACAGTGCAGATGGGACCAACAACCAGACTCTAAGCCAGGGAGCAACACAGAGACCGGGAGTACCAGCTTCCAACATAACCTTGGTGGACTCACTGGACAGAGACAGGCTACCAAATGCAACAGGTCCAGTATTGGGTTGTGGGTGGGCTGCCAGACTAACTCAGGTACCGACCGGCGTGAGGTCAGGTATCTGGTTAGTCTTCCCTGGGGGGGGGAGATGTGTGGCAAAACCAACCTCGCCACTGGGTTTTGGAGAGGCCTGTTTATCAGCCTCTTGCCTCAGGATTATGGCCCATACTAACTTTTAAACCCCTGAACCTATTCAAGTGAATTTTGGATAGGTTTGTCCCCAAGTTATACTGTTTAAATTGATGTAAGTTATATGTATGTACAATGTAAACTCACAAAGTTGTAACAATTTATAATAAGTGTAACTTGTCAGCTTGGGAGGAATATGCTGGGTGTGTTTCTATTGTGCCATTGTCCCATTGTGTGTTTAAATGGTGATGTCTGTCCTGTTATATCCACATATTGGTGATTTCTCTTTGTCTTGAGAGATAATTGGATTACGCCTCGGGTGTCTCCAGGGCAGAGAGGAGGAAACCATGATGCATTGTGGGGATGTATTGTCTCTGTGTATCCTACAGTGCTGCATATCTGTCCTATGTCACAGTCTTCATTCTGGTCCCCTAGGGGCGTGTACACCAGATGGGCTTGGTTGTTTTATACCTCCCTGTGGGCGGACCTGTATTTGCAAACAACTGTAATAAAAACCAGGCTGGGTGTGCCAGCACCTCAGACCACTGCTTGAGCCTCAACACGGAGCCTTGTCTCGTTATTGGGGGGATCCGCTGTATGCTGTTAGAGACTGATTGCCAGGAGTGTAAGCTGATTCCTGTTCGTCTGCTAGCAGCTATTCGTGAGGTTCCAGTTTGGAGTGCTACTTTGTATCCAGTTCGGGAGTTTGGTGTTCTGCAGTAGCTGTGCCTGTCTCTCAGAAAGGGGCACATCGCCTAAACGGATTTTAACCCCTTGTCTGCTGAAACGGTCCGTTACAGAACTCTCTCTATATCAAGCTAGAGAAATGCGAGTTTGAGCGAACCACCACTCAGTTCCTCGGATACATCATCTCCCCTGAGGACCTAAGTATGGACCCGGGGAAGGTCCAAGCTGTGATGAACTGGCCCGTTCCGAGAAACGAGAAGGAGATACAAAGATTCATTGGCTTCGCCAACTTCTATCGGAAGTTTATCCGGAACTTCTCCAAGGTCATAGCACCAATCACCCAACTCACCAAGAAGGCAGTCCCCTTCTCCTGGACACTCAAGGCCCAGGAGGCCTTCACCAAGTTGAAACTCCTCTTCACTTCTGCTCCAATCCTAATACACCCGAACTCCGAGCTGCCATTTACAGTCGAAGTGGATGCATCAGACTCCGCGGTGGGGGCAGTTTTGTCACAACGGACAGGGGAGAGGATGCTATTACACCCGTGCGCATATTTCTCCCGCCAGATGTCCCCCTCCGAGAAGAACTATGACATCGGGAACAAAGAACTACTGGCGATCAAGGATGCCTTCTCCGAGTGGAGACACCTGTTGGAGGGAGCCACCAACCCCATAATCGTACTAACTGACCACAAGAACCTCGAGTTCATCCGCAGCGCTAAGAGACTCTCAGCCAGACAGGCCAGATGGAGCCTATTCTTTTCCCGCTTCAACTTTCTCATCACCTATCGCCCCGGATCAAAAAACGGCAAGGCTGACGCCCTCTCCAGAATGTTTTCCGAGCCCTCACAGAGTAACAAGGGCCAAAATAACATCCTACCCGGGAGAAGGGTCGTAGGGGCCACCTACTCTAAAGAACTCCTGGGCACAATCAAAGAAGGATATGAAAATGACCCCTTCCTCTCCCACCCCACAGGGAATGTCAGCCTTACGTTTAAGAACGGTCATTGGTTTCATCAGGACCTACAACTATATGTACCAGAAATCGCACGGCTCGAAGTGCTCAAACTCAACCATGACTCCAAGGTGGCCGGCCATTTTGGCACAAGAAAGACCCAGGAGGTTCTCTCCCGCTCCTTCTGGTGGCCAACATACAAGGAGGACATCAAGAGGTACATCTCCTCGTGCACGGTCTGTGCCCGCAATAAGACTCCTCGTTCCTCTCCCGTGGGTCTGTTACAACCCCTCCCGATTCCCTCCCGCCCCTGGGGCTCGATCTCCATGGACTTTGTGGTAGACCTTCCTCCTTCAAAAGGGATGAACACCATCCTGGTCGTGGTCGACCGTCTCACCAAGATGGCCCATTTCATCCCCTACAAAGGCCTACCCACCGCCAAACAGACGGCCGATCTTATTCTCAGAGAGGTCTTCAGGCTGCATGGGATCCCGGACGACGTGGTCTCCGACCGAGGCGTACAATTTGCGTAAATTTCGGAGGCCTATTTTATCATAAAACAGTAAAGAAAATAAATTGTATTACAGAAATTAATCATATGCTATTTAGAATTGTTTAAAAAAGTTATATAAAAGGTTAGTTGTCCTTTAAAACCTGTAGACTGTCTATGGCAGGGGTGCACAGCCGGCGGGCCGCATACGGCCCCCAGAGCCAAGGTTTGCCGCCCCCATCCTCCTGGACAGAAACACAGATGATCATGTGATCAGCTATGTTTCTGCCATGAGCGTCACACGAGACAGCATTACAGATTCTGCTCCCGCACTGTAGAAGGAGCAGGTCTGTTCACGGCTGTCGTGACAGTAGGCGAGCCAAGGAGAAGGCAGAAGCAGTGTATCAGTGCTTCTGCCTTCTCCTCAGATAGGTTAGCGGCGGACTATGCAGGATGGACCCGGCTTTAGGCAGAGGAGAGCAGAGCCTGGAGGGTCAGGAGACCCTGCTCAGCTCTGTCTTGTACGAACCAGGTTGGTTTCCCCGTAACTTGGGCTCCTTTTGATGTCCCAGTTACAGTGGAACTAGTGCAAAAAAATCTCCTATTGTCTCCTAAAGGTCTTTCAGTGACCTCTTGGGGACAAATTATGTAGAAAAAATATATATATATATATAAAAAAAAAATGTAAAAAAATTAAGAAAAAAATAAAATAAATAAAAGAACATTTTTATGATCCATTGAGGGACATTTTGTGTTGCAAAAATATATACGTATATAAAAAAAAATTATAGAAAATTATTTAAAACATTTAAAAAATAATAATAAACTACAAGTAAAATAAAAAAAAGTGCAAAATAATAGTGTTCATTGTCCCCCAATATTAGCCTAGAGGTTTGGACCCTTTAAAATGTAACTTTCCATATCATCACCACGACGGCCATACAAGGAGATTGACCCCTGACCTCTGTAGGGGCAGGAAGCAGAGAAAGGTTTAAATACTCCCCTCCCACCACCAAACACCAGTGTTTCCTGTCCCTACAGAGGACAGGGGCGGAGAAAGGTCTCCGCAGGCAGCTGCCGTGGAGATGAAGGTCCAGAAGTGGATGGAGTCGCGTACCTGCTTTAGCGGGACCCCCGTCAGCCCGCGGTCTCGTACTAACGCCGGACAGGGGGGGAAGGGAGAGACTCGCCTCCGGTTCATCTGGGGCCTGCTCCCGGAGCACGGAACGCCCGCTGGTTCACTGAAACCATGCCGGCTTGTGCGTCCAGCGCCATGCGGCGCTATACAAATTCGTCACTTCCTGGTAGCCGTGACGTTTCCGGAAGTGACGCGGACGGGGGGGCCGGCTTCAGGAGGCGGGAGAATTCAAATGGATCCTCCTGCTGCAGCGTCCTGCGGTGAGTACTTACCTTACTCTGGCTGTACTTCAGGATGTCTGCATCTGAGCATACCGAGGCCTCTACTCTGCCGTCTGTAAGTTCCCCATAGGGGAGAGTTTTTTCTTTCTCTCTCACCTGGGCACATTATTGATGAGGTTTTTTCTTGGCTTTTCCAGACTGCTAAAGATCCTCTGAGAAAACCCAAGAAGTCATGAAAGTGTATTTCATGCCTTAATCGACTTCCTGATGACCACCTTAAGAAATTGTGCAGGGATTGCATTTCTAAGATTGTCCGGGAGGAACAACCGTCCCTCATGGACGAGATTAAGTCCATGATGCAGGAAGAGATTAGATCCTCCTTTGCGGCTTTTTCCTCTCTTCAAACAGAGAAACCTGTTGTTTCGGAGCCCCCCGCTAAACGCCACAAATCGGACGATTATGTCTCATCCGACTCTGAGGTTTATGGGGGTTCGGCTTCCTCCTCTAGACATATGGAGGATGAAGATAAGCTCTCTGAACGAGATTTTTCAGAAAACAGAAGAAAATTTTATTTCTCCTCTGAGGATATGCCCGAGTTTTTAAAGGCCGTCAGAGCTACTATGGGAGTAGAGGAGGTCCCTTCTACTCCATCAGTACAAGATGAAATGTTTGGAGGTCTCAGGGTGAAGAAATCCAGAGTCTTCCCTATTAACGATAATATCAAGGGGATGAATTTGGATGAATGGGCAGATCCGGAGAAACGGCTAGGTGTTGCCAGATCCTTCCAAAACCGGCTTCTCTTTGATCAGGAAGAAGCTAAGACCTTTAATACCATCCCTAAAATTGACGCCCAGGTAGCTAGGGTCAATAAAAAAAACAGCCTACCATTTGAGGATGCCTCTCAGCTCAAAGATCCACTGGATAGAAAGGCTGACGGCCTACTGAGAAGATCCTGGGAGGCGGCCATGTTCACGCTTAGGTCGAACATAGCAGCCACATCAGTTGCCAGATCCATGTTGATCTGGCTCTCTGAGTTAGAGAATAGGGCCTCCAACGATTCCTCAACAAATGAGATTGTGAGTGCCATTCCCCTGTTAAAATCTGCTACAGCTTTTTTAGCGGACGCCTCCGCGGAGTCAGTACGTTTTTCAGCAAAAGATGCGGGTCTGTCCAATGCAGCTCGCCGTGCCTTGTGGGTGAAATGCTGGTCGGGGGACAAAGTGTCAAAATCCAGACTATGTGGCATCCCCTTTTCTGGAGAGTATGTCTTCGGACCAGAACTAGAGAAGATCCTAGAGAGGGCCTCCGATAAAAAGAAGGGTTTTCCGGAGGAAAAAGTCTATAAAAGGAAGTATCCCTTTCGTGCCCCTTCCAACCAAAGTAGTCAGTACACTGGTAAGGGCAAGTCGGGCCGTTTCAGTTACCCCAAAGGGGGGAGAGGTAGGGCTCCCGCTTCTGCCCCCCAAAAAGGAAATGGAAACCAGTGACATCAGGGTGGGGGGGAGATTGAGGATGTTTTTTCCCCGCTGGGAGGAGATATCCTCAAACTCCTGGGCTCTGAGGATTGTAAAGTCAGGTTACTAAATACAATTCTCGGATTCTCCCCCAAGGAGATTTTTAGTCACCAAGGTTGCGATCCCAGACTTCAATCATCCTATTCACGTGGGCATTCGGGAACTTCTCGCAAAAGGTGTAGTGGTGAAAGTACCACAATCCGAACAAGGAAGGGGTTTCTATTCGACCCTCTTCCTAGTGAAGAAGAAGGAAGGATCCTACCGCACAATAATAAACTTAAAGCGCCTGAACAGATACATTACCTATCAAAAATTCAGGATGGAGACCCTAAGATCTATAGTCCCTCTGCTCCAGAACAATTCAGTAATGTGCTCGGTCGATCTGACCGACGCCTACTATCATGTACCGATACATCCCAGCTCTCAACGGTTCTTAAGGTTCGCAGTCAGAGACCATCTGGGCAGAATCCTTCATTACCAATTCACCTCTCTCCCCTTCGGCATATCATCAGCCCCAGAATGGAAGGTCTGACAGTTTTTCCATACTTAGACGATTTTCTGATCTCAAACAGTTCCGCTCTTCTTCTGCTGAGAGATCTAAGTTTTTTCCGTCAAACCCTAGAGAGTCTGGGTTGGTTGATCAACATAAAAAAATCTCAGATCCGACAACAAAGATCCAGTTCCTGGGGGTTATTCTGGATTCTCAGGAACAGATAACCTGTTTACCTCAGAGCAAGATACAGGACATCCAAAAGAAAATCTCCATCTTCAACTCAAAGAATTTCTGCTCCATCAGAGAGTCAATGAGTCTCCTGGGGATCCTCACATCCTGCATACCGTCCGTTCAGTGGTGTCAGATCCATTTCCGAACCCTGCAGATGTGGATCCTCAGGGTTTGGGACAGAAGGGAATCTTCCCTAGACCAAAAGGTGATCATCCCTCAGAGGATAAAAACCTCCCTTCTTTGGTGGAAGGACAGGCTAAATATCTCCAGGGGGGTGCAGTGGTCAAAGAATCCCTATGCCCAGATCACCACAGATGCAAGCCAGTACGGTTGGGGAGCAAAGGTCGGAGATGTTTATTACCAGGGAGTCTGGCCCAAATCTTTCAGCCTCCAGTCATCCAATCTTCGAGAATTGAGGGCAGTCTGGGAAACTCTAAGGCAAGCAAAGATTCATCTTCAAGGCCATCACGTAAGAGTCCTGTCAGACAATACAACAGTGATAAGGTATTTTAACCATCAGGGAGGCACAGGTTCGAGCAGCCTGCTGGAATTGTCGGCAAAGATAGTCGCCTGGGCCGAAGCGAACGTCCGGTCAGTGTCTGCAGTCCACCTGAAGGGGTCCCTAAATGTGGAAGCAGACTACCTAAGCCGGGCAAGGATAGATCACTCGGAATGGTCCTTAAACGAGGAAGTCTTCCTGATGATAGTGGACAAGTGGGGGAGACCTACAATAGATCTCTTTGCCACTCGAGTAAACTCAAAGTTACCGGTTTTCTGTTCCCTACATCCCAGAGACAGCCCGAGATTTCTGGACGCCTTCTCTTTCAGATGGAACCGAGGTCTCCATTACGCTTTCCCTCCTCTTCCGTTAATACCGAGGGTGGTACAGAAGATCATACAGGACAGTACTCCAGTCATACTGGTGACACCCTACTGGCCAAAGAGGAGCTGGTTCCCAATCCTGTGGAACCTTGCCAGCGAAGATCCTTGGATTCTGCCAAAGAGACAAGACATCCTTCACCAAGGTCCGATCCTACACCCGGACCCGGACTTCCTCAACCTAGCAGCCTGGATCCTGAGACCCAGATCCTAAAGCGTCAGGGACTATCGGATGCGGTAATTTCAACCCTAAAGGCTTCCAAAAAGAAGGTGACCTTTTCAATTTACCTGAAGATCTGGAAGCGTTTCTGCTCGTGGTCAGGTTCACCTTCACCGAATACCTCAGCTCCAAACATCCAAATAATTCTGGACTTTCTACAAAAAGGTTTCGACATGTGATTAAGACCATCCACACTCAAGGTACAGGTATCAGCCCTTAGTTGCTTTTACGACACCGAACTGGCAAGCCATAGGTGGATAAAGCGTTTCATGAAGGCAACAACGAGGCTACGTCCAACTCTAAGGTCTCAAGTACCTTCCTGGGATCTAGACATCGTCCTTAGGGGACTATAACATCCTCCATTTGAACCTCTGAGTGACTGCTCTTTGAAGCATAAATCCTACAAGACTACATTCCTGGTTGCCATCACCTCAGCCAGAAGAATAAGTGAACTACAGGCCCTTTCAATTAGAGAGCCTTACCTACAGGTCCTGGATGACAGGATAGTTCTAAAACTAGACCCGTGTTTTCTACCGAAAGTAGTCTCGAAGTTTCATAAGGACCAGGAGATCACTCTCCCTTCCTTGTTTAACAACCCATCTAATGATTGGGAATCTACCCTTCCTTCACTTGATGTCAGACGGGCAGTACTGGATTATTTAGAGACCACTAAAGACTTTAGGAAGTCAGACTGCCTTTTTATCCAGTTTGGAGGAAGAAACAAGGGTCAGAAGGTTTCCAAGTCCTCCATTGCCAGATGGATCAAAGCTACCATCACTTCTTGTTATTCCTTACAGAATCTTTCCTGCCCTGACAATATCAGAGCCCACTCTACCAGGGCAATGTCATCTTCTCAAGCAGAAAGAGCGGGTGTCTCCCTTGAGGAGATCTGTAAGGCAGCCACTTGGTCCAGTATCCATACTTTTGCCAAACATTATAGGTTGGACCTTTTCAAAAAGACTGATATGTCCTTCGGACAAAAAGTCCTTCAGTCTGTGTCCCCCCCGTAAATTCATATTTGATATACCTCCTTGTATGGCCGTCGTGGTGATGATATGGAAAGCCGGAATTAGTACTTACCGGTAATTCATTTTCCATGAGATCACCACGACGGCCCGTATTTCCCTCCCTGTTAATTACCTGGGGGTTGATATGATGAAATATCTTCTCCTGTTTATTTATCATTTTCACGTGTGTATCCACCACCCTTTACTCTGGTATTTTGGAAGCACTGGTGTTTGGTGGTGGGAGGGGAGTATTTAAACCTTTCTCTGCTTCCTGCCCCTACAGAGGTCAGGGGTCAATCTCCTTGTATGGCCGTCGTGGTGATCTCATGGAAAATGAATTACCGGTAAGTACTAATTCCGGCTTTTATTGGTTCAATTAAAAAGCAAAATACATCACCCTGTGAAAACTGGGTGACCGAAAAATATCAGGACAGGATGTCGCCCAGCTACCACCGTGAATTGGTGAAATTTAATAAGATGTAAAAAGTGCAAATTCCACAAGGGCACTTGTGACATTAGTGATAGGTATAGGTTTTGGGGGAAGGTTAGGGCACTTTTGATGGGTGCTGGGGATGATTCTCTCCCTGTACCCGTCATAGGTTAACCCTTTGCCCAGGGATGATCCCCGATGGTGGGATCTCCCTGTCCCCGTGCCTGCCCTGTCTGGCCCTGTACAACCCTTTCACACAAATAATGATGTCCATTTTAACCCCGACGCGTTTCCCCACCACGGTTCATCAGGGGGTCGGTTAGAGGAGGATAATAGTTTGTAAATAACATCATAGATAAAAAAAATGTACTTTGTCCTGGGTGATACAGTAAGGCAGGCCATGTTTGGGGCTGGATAAATCACAAAGGCTCTCTTATTGGTGAAGAGGGATGTCACTGATGTGCCCCAACGATGTCGGGACTGCCACCTGCCGTGTTTGGTAAGGCAGTTCATTGTCCCCCAACAGTCTTTTTATGACCCCTTGGAGGGCATACCCATATTTTTTTAAAGGAGAACAATAAGAAAAAAATATTTTTCATTAACCCTCAGGTCAGACCAGCAGTCAGAACCCCAATATTAATCAGACCTCAGCTCACAGCCCCTATCAGACCCCCAATGTTAATAGGACCTCAGATCAGACCCCAATGTGAATGACCCCCAATCAGACCTCAGATAAGAGCTGCATTGCCTCTCATCAGCCCCGATGCCTGTCATCAGCCCCTATATGTGCACCCATTCCTATTAGCAGCCCCCATGCCTATTAGCAGCCCCCATATGTGCCCCCATGCCTCTTAGTAGCTCCCATATGAGCCCCCATGCCACAGAAAACTTTAAAATTAAAAATAATTACTTACCTCTCCTGCTCCCGGCACCGCCGCTCCTCACCTACATAGCGATCCACTTCCTCCTGCTGTCGGCTGTGCTGTGAAGGCTGCGCACAGCGTGAGATCACAGAGCGCACTCACTCTGTGCGCAGCCCTGAAGCGGTGAGTACAGAGACTACACCGCTTCCCGGTCCTCCGGTACTAATGAGCGCTTCCATAATGGAAGCTCTTCATTAGTATTCGCCCCATAAGATGCAGGGGCGTTTTCCCCCCACTTTTGGGGGCGGGGGTGCGTCTTATGGGGTGAAAAATACGGTATTATGTGGCAAAAATATATTAAAAAAAATAAGTAATAAACCAGTTATAAAAAAAACATATAATAAAATACAAATAAAAGGAAAAAGTGAAAAATTAACAAAGTGTCAGTGTCCCCCAAAGGTCTTTTTATTACCTTTTGGGGGATATATTTAGTAGCAGAAATATATTAAAAATTAAGTTAAAAACACAAAAAAATACATAGAAGATAAAACACCCACACCAACCAAAACGGTCACCATTATCGCCCTATTCACGTGAAACCATACATATTATTAGATAACAAAACAACTGACACAAAATAGGGAACTAATTAGAGTAATTTATTTTGGTGTCAATTTGCATATTTAAAGAATAAAGAGCTATAGTTTGAAAATACTTTAAAAAAAATGTTTTGTACAGTTTTTTTCCCCCAAATAAAAATAAAAAATAAATTATAAGGCCCTATGTGTCAAGTAAAAAATTGTTGCAAAAATTATTTCGGTAGTCACGACACATAAAACATAAAAAAGTTCCAAATGTTTGAACCACCACGTGCGCTAAATCACAAAAAAAATTGACTGTTCAGGCCTGGTTATTAAAGTGTTAACCAATAAGCGCTTTCCCCACTTGTAAGGTAAAGTGCTTACTGGTTATTACATGGCGCCTGTAACTGGGGGGCAGGAGGTGGTAATAACCAATGAGCGCCAGCCTCTGCAGTAAAGGAAAGCTCTGATTTATGAATAGGAGGCAGGATGGAAGATTTTTTAACAAGTTCCTGCAGCACTGCCCCTGAAATAAAAGATTTATGCTTACCTGCTCCATGCCGCCCTGGTCTTTTGCGCTGCCCCCTCTGCCTCCATCTTCCGGTTCCCGCGCTGTTTACACCTGGCAGTGCATGGCCATGGTCACATACGCCGCTCCAGTCAATGATTGGCTTCAGTGGTGACATGCTGCTTGTGGCCACATCACTGCTAAAGCCAGTCATTGGCTTGAGAGGTGTATGTGACCATGGCCATGCACTGCCAGGTGAAAACAGCGTGGGTACCGGAAAATGGATGCAGCAGGGGCAGTGCGGAGGACCGCATCGGCAGGGGAGCAGGTAAGTTTAACTCTTTGATTTAAGGGGCCATGCTGCAGGAACGTGTTCGAAATTCAATTTTACTGGGAAATCTCTTCATAAGAACGCTCATTCATAATAACTGGCCGGTATAATCGCGCCGCACATCTTTGTGTAATCAGGGATGTGCTGCCGATGATCAATATAACTAAATGAAGGAGGAAGGACTGTGATAGCGATCACTCCTCCCCAATCACTTTACATTGGCCTGTGTAATAGGCCGATGCAAATGAGCGCTCATCAACATTTATTTTTATTTGCGGCCCCTTGAAATAGAGCGTTGTGACAATGCGGCCCTCAGACCAAAAAAGGTTGTGTGCACCCCTGGTCTATGGGATAATGATTTGAAGTGGTACTACAGCTAAAGTTTTACAAAAACTAAGGAATGCTTTAAATGGTTACCGTACCTTCAGCAAACTGTATAAATCATTTCTATGGGTGAATATAAGAAACTTTGTAATATATATTATCAGAGAGAGGAAAAAATGACAGAGCTGAACCCGGACAACCACTTTTTTTTATTTTTATAATTGTCTTTTTATTGAAGGAAGTATAAGTATATAAGAAACATAAACATTTCTTTGTGAAATCTATTAACATCCAAGTGACCAGCATACATGAAAGATTTGACATTGCAAATAATTTTCAAAAATGCATACCAAGCAGTTCCATTTCTGCCAACACATATTGGTATAAACCACAATCAATAGGTAGATTTGAGCAGGCTAGTTTACAACCAAAGAGGCTGAACCCAATAGTAATATAACTGGACAAGAACAGTCCTCGAATATGTTTATGTAATATATAACAATTGAGTTACAATGGTCAAAAGACAAGACACAAGAGGGTAGAGGGGGGGGTAAGGAATGCTACACAATGATCTCTGTGAATGTGTCGCACGGCTGCCATACTTTATGAAATTTGTCTGTAGTGTTATTGACAAGCGCGGTTAGGTGTTCCATTCGTCTCACATCCATAACACTGGAGATTAGGTCAGGCCGAGTCGGTATGTCCTGTCTTTTCCAGTATTTAGCTATAAGGCGTCTAGTTGCCGACAATATACGAAGCACTAAGTAGAGTACATGTTTCTTTAGTACCGTTGGAGGCATGTTCAGTAAAAACATATACGTGTCGAGTGAGAATTTTACATTAGTTAGTTGCAGAATAAGGTGTTGGGTTTCCCTCCATAGTGGGAATATAGCATGACCGTCCCAGAAGATGTGAAACAAAGACCCTGGACCAGAGCCGCACCTCCAACATGTATTAGAAACAGTAGGATTCAAGTGTTTAAGCAACTGGGGTGTGTGATACCAAAACATCAAAAGCTTATATGAATTCTCTCTATAAGTCACACATGTGGATGTCATTGCCGCTCTACGCCATATAAGCTTCCAGTCACTCTGTAGTATTTCCCTCTCCAAATATCTCTCCCATTTAGACATATATGCATGGCGTATAATCCGTGGGGATTCCGGAGTTGAGAGAAGAACATACATGTCTGATATGAGACCTTTGGTGGAGGTCGAGAGTTTACATAATTGCTCAAACATTGTCGGAGTAGATACCTTCGTGTCTTTTAAATAAGATTCTAAGCAGGTGTTGAATTTGTATATGCTGCCATCTAGAGGATTCAGTTAGATCGTATTTTTCCCTAAGCAACTCAAATGGTATAATCTCAAGGGTCCTATACTCCACTATATCAGCAAAACACAATAAAATAAATCGAGTGTATATACTGGCATCAATAATACAGTTTTATCGATAAATAGATTTTTTATAATCGATATTCTATCGATAAAACTGTATTATTGATGCCAGTATATACACTCGATTTATTTTATTGTGTTTGAATAAATAAGTTTGGTTCCACATCTCTCTTGGTGTTTTGAGTGCCGGTCCAATTTCCATTCACTATTTACTTTAATAAGAGCAAGGTGTGACTCTTTTTCTCCAGAGCACCTAGCGCGATTGTTCATAGTGAGCCATCTGTTAATTTTCTCCAAATCTAAATAGTTTGTTAGAAAACCATGGCTTAAAAAAGGTGTGCTGTAACCCTAATGGGAATATGGGATTAAATAAAAACGAGGTCATGGAAGATTTATCGGATACCAATGGGAATTTCTGTTTGCAACTTTTCCAGATATTATATGTTAGGGACATAGGACCCAACAAGTGGGCCATACAGTTGGCCGGTAATGGTGACCACAGGAGGGCATTAGGGTGAGTAGGGGCCAACCATAGATTCTCAATTTCCATCCATCTAGAGAATGCTAGGAGGGAAGACCATGCGGGGATACGACGTAGATGTGTCGCCCAATAGTATGTAGTTACATCAGGGAGTCCAAGACCACCTTGCGACTTGAGGGCGGTAAGAGTGCTGCAAGAAATTCTGTGTCTTTTGCCATTCCAGACAAACCTGAGGATGGAAGACCAAGGCTCTCAAATCCTTCTTAGGTATGGGGACTGGAATAGTTTCCATCACATATAATAATTTGGGCAATATGGTCATTTTGACCGCTGCAATGCGCCCTAGTAGAGAAATCGGCAGGGGCATCCACTTAGTCATGAGCGAATTAAGTTCCCGAAAAATGGGTAAAAAATTATGGGCATAGAAAGTATTATATGTTTTTGTTAATTTCACTCCCAAATATTTAAGGGTAGTATCATTCCACTTGAAATGGAAACTGCTTTGCAGAGTACTCAATATATCTGGTGGAATATTAATAGATAAAGCCTCTGTTTTAGATGTATTAATCTTATAGCCAGATAGTCTGGCATATTCCCTTAACGTCTGGAATAGATTTGGTAACGAGGTATGTAGGTTTGTCAACGTAAGAAGTATATCGTCAGCGAAGAGTGATAATTTAAAGGTCACCTTATTGACCTCTACTCCTTGAATATCAGGGTGGGCCCGTATTAATGCTGCTAAAGGCTCTATGCAGAGTACAAAGAGTAGGGGGGATAGCGGGCAACCCTGTCGAGTTCCGTTCCGAATAGTTATGTTGGATTGGGCATGTGTCGTTTTTACAAAGGCCGTTGGGTGGGTATAAAGAGCACAAATGGCATTCATAAAAAGCCCCCCTATACCAAAACACCGCAATGTAAAAAACAAAAAAGGCCAGCTTAGGCGGTCAAAGGCCTTTTCTGCATCCAGGCCCAATATTAACGCCTGCTGTTTCCGTCTGTTAATGATGTCTATCAAATCTATAGCCCTTCTCGTGTTATCGCCCCCTTGGTGATTTAATACAAAGCCGACTTGATCTTTATGGATCAAGCTCGGGAGCAGGCTAGCAAGCCTGTTCGCCAGAAGTTTCGTAAATATCTTTAAGTCTGAATTAAGGAGGGCTATAGGACGATAGTTGGAGCAATCCATATGATCCTTCTCAGGTTTTGGAATAAGGGTGATGAAGGATTGAAGCATTGTCTCTGGTATAGGAGAGCCCTCCAGGAAAGAATTAAATATCTTGACCATGTACGGAGGGAGGGTGTCTATGTATGTCTTGTAGTAAAGGTATGGCAGACCATCAGGACCAGGTGACTTGCGATTAGGGAGGTTCTTTATCACTTCTAATATTTCTTCAGCTGTGGACAACCACTTTAATGTGGTCATAAAAAAATAAAAATAAATCAGCTATAAATGTTATCGAGCAGAAAAAGAAACACACTCACCTCTTCCTTTTCCTGGATATCAATCACCGACACTTTGGTGGTCCTTTTGTTTTCAAGCACCCAGCACGTGACCACAGCAGTTATTCTATTCACTTCTACGGGACTGTTGATGGTGTGGTGGTCATACATGCAAACCGCTGCTCCATTCTCATGGGGCACTTTTGGACCTCCGTTCAGGGACCAGACACTTGTGGATAAGGGGATATGTATTGTCAGTGGGAAAACTCCTTTATGTAAGTAATCCCTGACATATTTCTCCCTTGTTTATTGGCAGGAGGTCAGTGCATTTGGAGACGATGGAGAAGGAGATATCTTAGATGACTGGACTGTACTCTGCAATGGGGAATTCTGGCAGCGCAATGAAGAAGTGAGGTTCAAGCACTCGTCTACAAATGTACTGCTGTCTGTCACAGGAGAACAATATAAATGGACAGAGAGAAGTGCATGGCATGACCTACGCAGGTCCACATAACTACTGGAAAGTGATGGAAGGTATCTTCATGAAACCTAGTGAACCTCCACGGACTGACTTCACTCACTCAGAGTTATGATAGGACTCAGACTGGTCTAGGTCTTTCAGTCTTCTTAACCATACAGTGTTGACTTCCCTGAGGATTTCTCCAGGGTCCCACAAAGTACACTTTGAAGAGCAATTAACAGTGAAATATGGGGCACAGTTTGGATGTTGCACCCTTGTGTCATTTATTATTATTATTGTTATTATTTCATATTTTATGTTATGGCAGCAAAGGGCCGGACTGATCCGTGAGCTTGACTGCAGTTGAAAAAAATATCATTCTGTATTATCGTCTCTGCAGCAAATGGTTTTTAAAATTATATTAAAAAAAATTCAATTGTGGTTCTCAATTTTATAAATTTTTTTGTCCTTATCCCATGTTTTGTTTTGTTTTTGTCACTTTTATATTATCCTTATCATACGTTTATCTAACTTGATAAAACTGCAGATATTCTGTTATACTTACATTGTAATGTATGTATATGCTTGTAAAGAGGTTGTCCCATCTGGCCAATTTGTGGTATGGCGACAAGATATGCCATAAATATTCCTTAGATGTGGGTGCCAAAAAGGTTGGACCGACATCTGTCTCAAAAATACAAGTCTTCCATGAATTGAGCTGCAAGGGCTCAGCTATATTCAGAAGTCCCATAGCAGTGAATGGAAAAAGCTGTGGGGTGTACTCTCCATTCATGGTGGAGCCCCATTCTTGAGAGGGTAGTGGGTACAAGAGGTGGGAGGTGCACCTATTGGACATAATTGCCATATGCTGTTGATACGCTATAAATGTCCAGAACAACCCTTGTCCATATGTCCTACTACTTCATAGGGACTTCATAGAACTCCTTTCCTGGTGGGCCCATATGAACAGGCATTGATTTGAATAAAAAACGAGCATGTAATGTTGCTTGGCCACAGCTGCCCCTGCCTGAGGTGAGAGAAGCCAGACCAGCGGCGATCAGCTAATTTTATAAGGAAACTGCGTCCATACTAAACTGTAACTGCAGGTATAAGAACAATCATTGTTTCACAGATTCCAATACAGATAGTTTCTTTAAACTTGCTGTGCTAAGGCTGTGTTCACACTTTGCGCAGGGTATATGCATCTGTAGGCCTTGGTGTTGTGGGGTGGTCTAGAAGACTAGGATGCTGAGCAATATCCAACAACCTACACAACCATGCAGTGCAGATATGAGGTGGCTGGGACAGGAGCTGCTACAAATAATGGTTGCACCCTGAAATTTTTGAAAATTGTGGACACACTCCTTTTCCTAAGACTCCACCACCTTCCATGTATGCCCCCACCCCTTTCATGATGTGTCCTTCATGCCCTGTGAGGGGATTTACAAACCCCTCTGGGAATTCAGGAGGTCTTCCCTTTTTGGGAGCCTCCTGTATGTTTCAGGAGAGTTGCCAACTCTTCTCTATACATACCTACTAATAAACACTCACTAAACGTATAACTTAATTACAGACCTATATGTCCATTATATAAATGGGCAGGGTGTTAACTAAGCACTGAGAGAAGGGTAAAAGATATACAGAGGGCACAGCACTATTGCTGTTAGGTTGGGTTCACAAGAGCGTTATCACACTCTGGTCTTCTGCTTTCACCGGAGCAGAAGAACAAATATAATGGAAGTGCTAAATTGAGCACAAATCTTAAAGTAAAAGAACGAAGCAAGCGCCATTAACTATAACTGGGTCTGCTCTGGATGCTGCTTCTTTACCAGACACAAAAAAATCCAGCATGCAGGACTTTTTTGTCTGGTCTTTTTGACAGAATCTGTGACAACGCAGACCCGACAACGCAGATGTGGATAGATAGTATCAGATCAAAGTACAGCATCAGATGCATATTTAGCACACAAATGCAGGGCTGTGGAGTCGAGGAGTCGGAGGCAATATTGGGTACCTGGAGTCAGAGTCGGCAAAAAATACTCCGACTCCTACTAGATTTAAATTGGAATAAAAAAAAAGCAAGTTTAAATGTCCCAATTCACAAAAAGTTATAATTAATTACAGTATTTTTCGCCCTATAAGACGCACCTAGGTTTTTGAGGAGGAAAATAAGAAAAAAAATATTTTGAACCAAAACGTGTGCTTTTGGTGGGTTTTGAACTAATGGTGGTCTGTGGATGGCACTGTTATGGGGGATCATTGCGGGGGGCATCTGTGGATGACACATATATAGCATCTTATCTTGTGTCATCCACAGATCCCCCCCCCCCATAACAGTGTTCTTGTGTAGTGAATGGGGGCCGGTAATGTTTCTGTAATGGCAGCGAGGCCCGGTGCCTGCTTTATTAATAAAGTGAGCTACGTTACGAGCACCCACCCAGCCACCTGACTGCCAAGAAGTTAGTAGTAAGTAGTACAGCGCTAGATTTAAGATGATTGGAATACTTTAACAATACCCACAAGTTAGATATGATTACCGTATACTACAGTGAGCGGGGCCCGGTGTAGTAGAATACAGTGACTGCACCGGGCCCCGCTGCCATTACAGAAACAGATGCCGGCCCCCAGCCCCTCCTCCCTCTCAGCCTATTCACCGGACGGTCGCAGCAATCGCCTCATAAAACGCACTGCTATTTTTCCCCCACTTTTGTGAAAAATACGGTACCTCTCTACTGTAAGAATAAAGGCCAATGCATGCAGTGCGTCACGTTACCGCAAAACGAACACGTGACCATGAAGAAGCATGCTTTTCATATGCTTCACTATATGGCACGCAACGCACAGTTAAGGAGCGGCAATACTTATACTGTCCATTGTGTTGTGTTCCGCTGTTACAGGGAACGCAACGCCCATGGTTAACCTAACCTCTCGCTGATAACTGATTAAGTAAATATGTTTTTTGCAGGACTAGACACTTGTATAAGTGAAGGGAATGGATAGTCAATAGTTCAGACAGAAGCTGTAAACCATTTGAAAAACTGCTGTCATTCAGCTAAGGCTATAAAACCTTGTAAACTCAGATTGTTAGCTTAAACTTTAAACATGACTATGGGATTCTACTAGGGAAATCATGTTTTACAATAAATGCCCCGTCCTGGATCCCCCCATAGCCCGATCTTCAGTAGAAGATCAGCACACAAAAGGAGAAGGCAGCGGCCTCCTAGCCAGTAGTTCTGTGGTAATGACATGTATGTTGCCTTTCTTTCCTTCAAGGAATGTATAAAATACATTCGCATATTAAATACAGAGGAGTCGGGGAATCTGAGTCGGAAGTACCAAAAACGGAGGAGTCGGAGTTGGAGTCAGAGCATTTATCTACCGACCCCACAGCCCTGCACAAATGCAGTGCTAGAACTACATAATTACAACGCTGAAACTAAGCACAGAATGTAGATACAGCACTAGAACAAAGCTCATAACACAAATACTACACCATAACCAAGTTCACTACATAAATGCAGCACCAGAATTAAGCCTATAAGTCAAATACAGTGCCAGAACCAAGCTCACTACAGAAATACAGCACCAAAATTAAAAATATCTTTAAAGTCATCAATATGTGATCTGTAGGAGTCTTACTTCCAGAATCTCAGCCTCGTCCTCCTCTTTTGATATCATATCCATTGGTCACATGGCCTTTTTGTAGCTCAATCCCATTACAGTACAAAAATATCCTCTTATGTGTGCCAATACAAAAAATGCGGCACAAAGTATATGAACTGTGATGTCACACGCAAGAATAAAGCACGTATGCTGTCACAGAGCAAAAATATGCAAAAAGTAAAGCTTAACAAAAGAGATATTGCAAACAGCAGAAGTAACCATGAGGCTCCATTGAAACACTGAAAGAGCATTCACACGACCGTATTTTCGGTCCACATCAGATCAGCATTTTTTGCGGATCAGATGGGGACCCATTCATTACAGTGGGCCCTGTAAAATTTTTTACTAAAAATAGAGCATGTCCTATTCTTATCCGTTTAGCAGACAGGAATAAGCATTTCCAACAAAGGGCAAGACGTGCTGATCCACAAATGCGGAATGCACAAGGCTGGTATTCATGTTTTGCGGATCTACAATTTGAGGTCTGCAAAATGGATACGGTCATGTGAATGCTCCCTTAGAATAGGTCATATTAAATTATCCATGTATATGTTTTTACTAGAGATGAGTGAAGTTTTCAAAAATTTGATTCGGACG